>NW_026607149.1:275000-287243 GCF_029890125.1 Rhinichthys klamathensis goyatoka | reverse complement strand
AACGAAAGAAGCCTCTGATTGATAGCTCAAGGAGAAGCTCCTCCGCCAATCAGCGAGCGGCAAGGAAGGGGGCGGGGACCCAAGGAGGAGACTTGGCCAATCGTGAGCACAGAGGGGCGGAGCCTAGTAGAGCGCTATGATAATATAAGGTGATTTATAGCACGCTCAGTGCACTGCAGTGCTGGAGGAAAGGTGTTTGCGTGCACATGCACATTAGTGCTTTATGTTTTCTGCTGGGAGAGGTGATTTGCGTGGGGAAACTTAGCAGAGGATTGTTTAGAAATAACACACTTGATTTATTGGGTCATTCCTACTGTGCAGATACAGTTTTGTGCGCCCATTTGACTTAATAAATAAAATATTAGACTCAATTTTTGAAGATGCAAACCATGTTAGTTACAAATACATTTCACTACTTTGGTTTGATTGGATATACATATATACACACATACACATATATAAATATATATATATATGTGTGTGTGTGTCATATATATACACACACACACACACACACACATACACAAATATACTGTACTGGTCAAAAGTTAGGAAACATTACCATTTTTAATGTTTTAGAAAGAAGTCTCTTATGCTCATCAAGCCTGCATTTATTTGATCAAAAATACAGAACAAAAAACAGTAATATTGCAAAATATTATTACATTTTAATTACATTGTAATTTATTCCTGTGATCAAAGCTGAATTTTCAGCATCATTACTTCCAGTCTTCAGTGTCACATGATCCAACATTTGTACATGCATAAAATTCTTTTGGAACCCCTGATACTTTTTTTTAGGATTCATTAATGAATAAAAAGTATTTAATGCTTCAAATAAAATATTTTTCATAGAAATACTGTCTTAGAATTTCTTTAAGTTTAGGCTTATGTAATTAATATCACTGTTAGTCTTGTGTAAAATCCCTTTGACTAACAAAAGCCAGTTCCTTCATGACATCGTCCTCCAGGAAGTGACATCATTTTGGAGGGAAAACACCACAACAACATTAGTGAGTTCATTTGAATAATTCTGTGTTTGCATCAGTTGGTTTGTCTGTCAGTCGCTGAGCAATGACTGACTATTTATATATTTATACATGCATATTCATATTTATGCAGTTTGAAAAGCATGACCCACCTGAAGTGCTGCTGAACTGATTTTATAACATTAGATGGACATGATGAGGCCTTTGGGTGTGGTTTTGATGGTAATTTGGCGGGGATATTCACACGTATATGCCCACAAGGTCATGACTCTGGAGATTGTGCTCTAACAGGGTGTTGACTGTCATCTGGAGATTGATAGCTGTCCTGACTCAAGTGAAGGGACGTCGCAACAGCATTTGAATATCAATATGGTGAACTCTTTATGATACTGAGCTGGAGTTCAGCCTTTAAAGGGATAGGTCACTCAAAAATGTTTTTAGAATGATGATAGGCCACAAATATGAGTATTGCTGGGGAAACAGTCCTGCATATACAATACTCAACTCTTTTCCAGAGATATGTTTGTGTGGGCCTTTTGATCACATGCTTTAATATACAATTTGACCTCTAATTTAACTGCTTATGAGTGTAAAGTGCTTTGAGCTTTACTGGGCGTGAAAAATGTCCTGCCAGTACACACACATTTGGCATCTGTCAGTGAAATCAGTAGTGAAACGGTGCAGAGGTCTTATGAATCTTGCCACGGCTTTGAATAATTAATGTCCTGATATGATGCATTTATCACACATTAATGGTTCATAGTTTCATTTAATATGCATGCTGGTGTTAAATGACAGCGTTTCATAGTTTGCATTCATTTCTAGTGATTAGCATTGATTAGAATCTTCTGTTTTGTTGTGCAT
The DNA here is from genome assembly GCF_029890125.1 of Rhinichthys klamathensis goyatoka. Taxonomy (NCBI): domain Eukaryota; kingdom Metazoa; phylum Chordata; class Actinopteri; order Cypriniformes; family Leuciscidae; genus Rhinichthys; species Rhinichthys klamathensis. The sequence continues at coordinate 285,390 of NW_026607149.1, read as the reverse complement.
TCAAACGAGTTTGCGCTTTGTGTTTGTGTTTGATGGTCAGAGAGAGACAGATTTCGGCAGAGCAGATGCGGTATAATTTCCATGGCAAGATTGCTATCTGAACCCCAGTGTCCCTCATCCATTCAAAGTTCTTCGTGACAGCCCGAGACCTTTTCAAATGCAATCAAGTTTTTCGATATGTCTGAAGATTTTTCGAAGGCCCTACTTTTATAGTCTCTGCGACCTGCTTTGGTTTATCATTGTCATTTTTCTGTTCAAATTTTCTCACGCCCACAAAACTCCTCCAAGAGCAGAAGCATCGCAACAACTCGGCACACTTGTGATATTGCTCCGGCTCAGACTTCATATGTTTCTGGAGAAGGCTGTCCGCTAGCTGTCCTTTTCAAATCATCCCTGAGAATATGCAACTGTGAATTTAAAGACTCCGAAAAACTGGAGACTGGAGAATAGTTGCAATTTAGATGTTGCATGCATGCAGAACAATATCAGCTCCTTTACTGACTAATGAGGTTTGTTACTTCAACATGGGAACATGCAACAAACTGTAATGCCTGTAATGCTTGACTAATGTCGAGTTCACACTGCACGATTTTCGGGTCACACTACTTTTCACACTGCACGACTACACTCAAAAAATGTTTTGCAAATTGCTTTTTTAAAATGAGCTTAAGCAACACAATTGCTATACATTTTGTCCAAACCTAATTTGATTGTGTTCAATCTGCTTAAATATATGTAAAATTTAAGTTTACTTAATCCGTTTGTGTTGGATTACATGAATGATTTGTGTTGCATTAACTGAAACTGGGCGGTGCTTGTTAGTGCAGCATGCTTTGCATATGGCTGAATTAAGAGAGAATAAATGTTTAAATTAAGTGTTATTTAATGTGTTTTTGAGAAAAGGAGAAGACTTGATAGTGCGTAATTGTGTTTAATGTTCAATTACATTGCAATTATTAGTACTATTTAAATTACAGTGGGTTACCATTGTGGAGAAGAGGCTAGGCTGAAAACTGATTCAGCTATACTCACAGCAAATGCTTTGGTTGATGAAGAATGTAAATCTTATAATTTCAGATGCTAACAAGTGCTATTGGTAGCTAATACTTGGTTATGGTCTAGAAATGTATTAGTGTGACACTAAAATAAATTATATTGTATTGGATAAATGAATATTATGAATTTGAATACCTGAATCATATCAGGGAGCCTTTTTAAATTCACTGACAATATTAAATTAAGCTGTGCCCAACCATAGTAAATAAGTTGAATCAACCTTAATACATTAAGTTGACCCAATGTACATTAAATTGGAATAACAGAATTGCATAATGCTGAAATAAAGCATCATGTGGAAATCCTTTCCATGATTTTTTTATGTTCATTCAAAGAGTTTTTTTTTTAGTGTATCTGGGGTAACACTCAGTCACTGGTGTGTGTGTGTTCACACTGAACGATGGATCGGCGACAGGTTTTACGCTGCATGATTTAACAAAAGAAAGAATCGCCGACAACTGTCTGGTCCGCAAACTACGTTTCACAACCAAACACACGCGAGACGTGATCAGGAAATAACACAAGAGTTCTCGAGCGAGACTGAAATTGTTATTAAAAATGATAGCCTGCAAGAAGATTGCGATTTTCTAATTTTCTGCGTTGATTTGCAGCGTAAAGGAGAACAAGAAAAACAGATTATGCGGGAGGGAAGGGTTGGGGAGACGAGAGCAAGGATTGTGTTTCTGCAAAGAGAGTTGGCTGTTAATAAATCATTTTGCAATGTGCTGCTGGTCAAGCAAATGTTTGTGCTTTGATTCTGTTTGATATAATTGTAAATATACACTACCGTTCAAAAGTTTGGGGTCGGTACGATTTTAAATACTTTTAAAAGAATTCTCTTCTGCTAACCATGGCTGCGCTTATTTGATTAAAAATACAACAAAAATCAGTTATATTAAATATTATTCCAGTGTAAATCAGCTGTTTTCTGTGTGAATATATAGTAAAGTGTAATTTATTCCTGTGATCAAAGCTGAATTTTCAGCATCACCAGTGTCAGTGTCTTCAGTGTCAAATGATCCTTCACAAATCAGTATAATATGAGGATTTGATGCTCAAGAAACATTTATTATTATTATCGACTAAGTTTACATGCAGCCAATTTTCGGGTTATGGTCGGGTTAAGGTCACTATTCGGGTTTCTGAAACATTAGGAATAACCCGTTTACATGCGTGAGCAGAGAGAGAGTTTCTCCTGTATACATGGAATTGCAATATCCCGATGTAAAGGGCGACGCACGGTTAGCGTCAAGACGTACGGACAACCTTAAGACGCAATATGCGTCATTTCCGATTCTTCTTCCTGTATCCAAAGACAACAACAATAGCAGCAGCACGCGGATAATGAATAGTTCGGGGCAGATAGCGATCGCCTTTGTTTGCGCTTTGGTGCTGGTACTGACCTCGCTCCAAAAGTATGCTGTGCTGCGTCTCGCCATGTTTACTTCCGGTATACTGCACGCAGGTTTTTGTATGCGCTGATAAGTTTCTCTACTCAAAAGACCAAGATTCCTTGCGAACATGCGCATAACACAAATCACTATGGGGATATGCCGATGCGCGTTTACATGACCAAAAATTCGGGTTAGAAAAGGGGTACCCCAGGTATCATATCCGGTTTTTAAAATCCGGGATATAAGCATATTCGGGTTTTTGCAGGTGTTTACATGGCCGTGCGCGACCGGGTTATTGCTAATATCCCGGTTTTGAACGGGTTATTGGCTGCATGTAAACGTAGTCAATGTTGAAACAGTTGTTGGTCTGTCAGTTGTATTTTTTTTTATTTTTTTTTTAGGATTCTTTGATGAATAGGATGTTCAAAAGAATAGCATTTGTTTGAAATAGAATCTTTTGTAACATTATAAATGTCTTTACTGTCCTTGATAAATAAAAGTAATGATTTCTTTCCTCCAAAAAATACAAATAAAATTCTCACTGACCCCAAACTTTTGAACGGTAGTGTATCTATTAAAATGCTGATATTCTGGTCTATAACTCCTCCCCGAACATCCCGCTGTCCTGTATCTTGCTCTCTCATTGGCTGTCGGTCATCGCCGATGTAGTTTTCAGTCAGAACACTTTCACACAGCAGGATTGTGAATCGCCGACAGCTCTAGATGTTTAGCATGCTAAATATCTCACATGCGTCGGTGACTCGATCGTCGGCGTATCTCTCAGATCGCGTCTTTGATCATTCACACTGCGTGATTGTCACTCACTCACGTGAACGAGCACCGATTTGCCGATGATTTCGGGCATTTGTTAGCCTGGGAAAACCCAGACAACTTCCGGCAAATTTAGATTTGCTCTGAAAGTTAGTCTGGCAAAGAGCTCATTCAAGCCCATTTCCAATCCGCCGAAATCGAGGCACCAATCAGAAACGTTGGGGCGGGCTTTACACGATGACGACAGCGCTGGGATTTTGAAGCAGATTTTGTAGCCTACATTACAAAGATGGATGCCGCCGTCGAACATCACTCGTTCGAATCAGCTATCGCGTCTGTTTTAAGCCATTTGAACGTTTCCTTTTTGTTAAAAACCGAGCAAAGAACAACACTCGGAGATGTTTCTCCGCCGCTCTGCATACGTCATCTCCTTTATCGCTCTGATTGGGTTTAGGTCTATCCGCGACGCCCGTTGGTGACGCCCCTCTGGAAATGATTTGTCTATGACGCTTTGCCAGACCATAACTCATTACAACTGAGAATGGTCTGGTTTTAACCAGGCTAGGCATTTGTCGGCGATCTCACGAAACCTGTCAGCGAGCGAAAATCGTTCAGTGTGAACTCGGCATTAAGGAGAATCTTTGCAGATTTTCTCCCCTCAAATATTAAACATGCACACACTACAAGATTTGAAATAATCACGGCGCATCATTCACACACTACAAGATGTTATTAAGATTGTTGTGCCAGAGGAAGCGTGATCTCACGCAGCAGATCGGAAGCGGGAAAGCTGATGTAAAGAAAATGGATACTGTAAACCGACAACTTGCTGAATCAATAATTATTGTTGGTTGTGAGAAAAAACTAAAGCGGAAGATTAAACGAGTGTGGATGAGAAAATTGGGGAGACATGGATTGTCAGTTCTTCAGCGAGAATTGGAGGTGAGAATTGAATTACCCATATTACTATCTGGTAGTAGTGTGCTACAACTTTTACCGATCAATTCAAAATGTCTGTGACTTCCGTCTCTTCGTAGACTTATTTCTTATTGGCTATTGTGACGTACTGACGTCACAATCTTGCTCATCCCGATTTAAAATCCTAAATATCAAACATGTGGGCCCGATTTGTGTGAGATCAGATCAGGAGGTGCAATATTCGATATGTGAACGCCTCACATTACCAGATAATCTGCGCTGAACATCGGAACCGATCGATACGATTTTTTCAACGATTCTCGGGAGGGCAAAATCAGGGTTAAATCGGCCTAAAACTCCTGTAGTGTGAGCCAGGCATAAGCCTTTGCATCTATGGTCTATTTCAAACACAATGACTGCATCCTAAAACATTGTTTTCCCCCCAGTAATGTCGGAGTTTAAATTCAGACCAAACAGAATTAAAAATATATATTTCTCGAAGCTCACACAGATCATACATTATTCTTGTTTTCTCAAAATCACAGCTTATTTTTCTTGTGATGTCAATATAACCCAACAAAACCATCTTGAAGTTTATCTTGAGAAAGCAAGACAAAAACAAAACTAATGCATGGCCTATAGATCATACTTACATTAAATAACAAATATCCTGCCAGTTTTACTAAATATTTGCTATAAACTGGGAAGAAAACACTTATAGTGTTATAGAAAACACTATACACTTAAAAAAAGGTTTTACTTTAAACATTCTCCAGTATATCTTACAGTATAGCTATGTGAAACTAAAACTAAATTTATAAAAGAAGCATTTTTGTTGCTTTAAATAAAAGAACTAAAATAATTAAAATATTACAAAACTTAAATGTATTTTATTTCAGCTAGTTGCCAAGGCAACATTTCTTGTTTTAATTTAGTTTAAATTGATGTACTCAAATAACTAAAACTGAAATATAAATTTATAAAAACCAACAAAAATTTATAAAAAATTACTAAAACTTTAACGGAAATTAAAATGGACAATATAGAAATAACAACTAATTTAATATATTAATAAAAACTATAATGATATCTGAATAGTATTAAAATAACACTAAAAGTTACAACAAAATCATTTTTACAGCATATAATATGTTTTACAGCATGTCTCTCTGGATTCCTTGACTCTGATTGGTTAATTCCCACAGACAAGTGATTTTCTTTTTCTTTCTTTCTTTCTTTTGTTCTTTCTTTTCTTCTATAACATAATGAAATAATTCCTACTCAATATTTCATGTAATTTACAGTCAGCCAGTCATTATCATAAAATAAACCATGATCAAGCTGTCAGACTGTATTTGCAATAATGATTAGCGGTATATTATCCCTGTTTATTTTTCTGTTTTTAGTTACTGTATAAGATGAAGGGTCCTTTCAAAATGATTGATAGCTTAGTAAATAGATTGTTTTCAGTTTTATAGAGCGTCTTTGTGAAGAAGAAGTTAACACATTAGCGTTTCTGCTCAGGTGCTTTATAGGTCTGACCAATAGTAATAGGTTTTGCTCAGCAACAGGAATCAGACGTGCTCAGTGTGTGTGTGTGTGTGTGTGTGTGTGTGTGTGTGTGTGTGTGTACTTGTACGACTATCTTTGTGAGGACCAGTTTGAGTTTTAGACCATTGGAGTGAGGACAAAGAGAGTAAAGTGAGGACATTTTGGCCGGTCCTCACTTTCTGAGAGCCCTTTAAAGGCCTGTTTGAGGGTCAAGGTTATAATTAGGTTAAGGGTAGGTTTAGGGTAAGAGTTCGGGTTCGGGTTAAGCACTTAGTTGTGATGAGTAAGGTTAGGGTAAGCGGCTAGAGATTGCATTGTGTCAATGAATGTCCTCATAAAGATAGATGTACAAGAGTGTGTGTGTGTGTGTGTGTGTCGAGTGCATACCTGTAGAGCTCATAGAGTTGCCACGAGTGACCAGATGATTGAGCGAGACACAGGTCAGTTCCACCAGCACTAGACCACAGTTCAGTATTTGAACACTTTAATATCTATCTATCTATCTATCTATCTATCTATCTATCTATCTATCTATCTATCTATCTATCTATCTATCTATCTATCTATCTATCTATCTATCTATCTATCTATCTATCTATCTATCTATCGCTGTCCAATTTATTAAAAAAGGCATATTTAAGAACATACTGACTTATCTATGATGTCACTTCCTGTTTTAGGGATTTCTTTATTCACCAGAGTTGTCGAATAAAGGTTTTGAAATAATATTTTGAAATTGCTTTACTAAAAATATTGTATTATTTTATTTTCATGTTTTATTTTATTATTTTGTTTTTATATATTATATTATATTACATTAAATTATATTATATAAAAAATATAGCCTACAAATGCATTTTTTTTTTTTTTTTTTTTTTTTTGAATTTCAGCTTTTTAAATAGACGTTTGTTTTTCTTTCACAATCTCCGGACAGTTACAAGACCCGGACATTCTTTTACTTTAATCCCCACAAAAAAATATCTAAATGAATTTTAATTAAGATGAGAAGTGGTGTATTGAAGTCATCATCTGGATGAATTGCATTTGTATTTTTGAATAACTTAGTAGGTCCAGACACAAAAATGTGCATCACGTTACTGACCCACCTACCTCTGGTATGCCTGCTGGAATTCAATTACTGATGCAATTTTCAGATAATTATCATTTGAATTATTTTTCGCCAGTGTGAATGTGATAGGACCATTAAGTCTGACAGCACTGCAGGATCACTGAGCAACAAACCGTGACACATCCTGCGCTCCGGAGACGTTTCTTAGCACAAGCATGCTCGGGAATGTTCGAAAGGTTGTGCTCCTGCGCCAAGTTTGCTCAGAAGTGTGTGTCTGCCAACAAGAGTTTGTGGCAGCGCCACAGAGAGGGAAGGACTTTCCAGGCTATTTAGTATGGAAATGTATGGAGATGGCACAACTGCTTTCTCTTCTCGCTGCGTTCACACAGGCCTTAAGCTTCCCTCATTAATTGGCATGACACAAGCAGCACACATTCACTTGTAAACACTGTCCCAGAGAGAGAGAGAGAGAGAGAGAGAGAGAGAGAGAGAGAGAGAGAGAGAGAGAGAGAGAGAGAGAGAGAGAGAGAGAGAGAGAGAGAGAGAGAGAGAGAGAGAGAGAGGACAAGGAAAGAAAGAACGACCGTAATGCCAAAGTCCATTCATGGAATGATTTGATAAATAAATTTTTTAAAAATCCATCTCAAATAAAAGGTCGTTGTAGCCACCGGGGAAGTTTTCTATGTGTATTTTGAACATTTATTCACATTTTAGTGCGTCTATCCAGCACTTTGTATGTAACACATCAAAACACAGCAAAAATGTGTGGATGGAAATCAAGCACTGAACAAAATTGGGTGTAGGAACAACTTTAAAGGAACACTCCGACTTTTTGGGACTTTAGCCTATTCACCTTATCCCCCAGAGTTAGATAAGTCCATACATACCTTTTTATCTCCGTGCGTGCTATAAGTCTGTTTGACGCACCCACCGCTAGCCTAGCTTAGCACAAAGACTGGATGTAAATGGTTGCAGCTAGCATACTAATCCAAATAAGTGACAAAATAACGCAAAAATTTTCCTATTTACATGTTGTGATTTGTATAGTCACAGAGTGTACAAAAAACAAAGTCACATGAGACGCAGACATATTTTAACCGTATAAATACTGGGAACTATATTCTCTGAAGGCGAAGCACTGCTACTTGGGCGGAGTGATAACCGCAGCACCTGCACTTTGCACTTTGTGCTAAGCTAGGCTAGCGTTGGGTGCGTCAAACAGACTTATAGCACGCACGGAGATGAAAAAGGTATGTATGGATGGACTTATCTAACTCTGGGGGATAAGGTGAATAGGCTAAAGTCCCAAAAAGTCGGAGTGTTCCTTTAACTAAATTACTAGTAAATAATTACAAAAAAACAGCTAATAACACATACATTGTAAAATTCTGAAGTAGAAAGACTGAAATAGTGTTTTCTTGTAAAACTCATTCAAATAATTGTTTTATTTAACACACAGTGAAGTGTGACAGGTTCATACCTAAATGTGCCATTTATCTTCTAAATAATCTTCAGCCAATATGTTTTGTTGACATAGAAAATGTTGCACTGAACATTTAGAATAAAATGAGCTGAATTTTCATGTAATGAGGCAAAATGGAGAAGTTCATTTTAGCGGTCAGCGATCTTCTGGTCAGACGCAGGAAATCCATTCGGCACGACTCTCACAGTGTATTATGGGTATTCTCTAGCCGTTGAGTGCACATCAGTTGTACACACACTCTAAAAAATGCTGGGTTGTTTCAACCCAAATTGCGGTCAAATATGGACAAACCCAGCCATTGGGTTTGTCACAATATAGTCACGGAAATGTCAGAGGGAGGGGGAGAGGAAGCGGGAGCCGGTAAGAGGACTTTTCACTAGTGAAGATATTATTGCGCCAAGTCGAAGTGCTCAAAAGCACTTGTTATGGTATTCCGCCATACAATATAGTCATCAATTTTAAACGCTTAGAAAAGCGCAACGGTTTATTTTGTGTCACCAGCCCAGGTCAAGTTACACTACTCGAGTAACTGTGTTTACATAGGGAAAACGTGGAAGTGTTTGGTCGCTTCTCTGCTTGGCCCATATTTAATGCATGGGCTAAGCTAAGTGCTAACATAGTTTTGCGGACATACAGAGCGATATAGTGCACGCACTGAGACGAGAGAGGTATGTATCAACTCGTCTTAGTTAAGGGAATAACATAGTTTAATAAGAAAAACTGGTGGAGTATCCCTTTAACTAATGTTAACAAATCAAAAGTGTTTCACCATTTTTCAATTTTTCTGTTCAACCTTGTGGGCAACAGTGCAAAATCAATCATTAAAGGTCTCTAAATGTTGGGGTAGGGGTCCTTTATATAAAAGCCTGCATGAATAGGTCATCTACATTCTGTGAAAGAAAGAAAGCCAGAGAGATGGGGAGAGAGAGAGAGAGAGAGAGAGAGAGAGAGAGAGAGAGAGAGAGAGAGAGAGAGAGAGAGAGAGAGAGAGAGAGAGAGAGAGAGTCTGGCATTGCCCATTGAGGACGGCAGATAGCCCTGAGAATGAAGGGCCCGGCAGGGGGGTTGAGATAGAAGAGGCAGAAGAAAGTGGACCTTAAGTCCCCCCTCACATTACCCACTAAAGCCTCATAAAAGAGAACTGAAAAACATGAAAATGAGCAACCAAAGAGTGTCGACTAGTTGGTAGCTTATGGGAAATGACAGAAATTCAGACCACAGAGCTGTGTTTCGAAATGCGGAGTCTTCATTCTTCTTTAAACGGACTGTGTGAAGTAAACAACCCACGGCCGAGAGGAATGGAGTGTTTACTACAGAGAGGAATAATTTATTCACTGTTAATCTGGTTCATTTTCAAGGTTTGCACCATTTGTACTGTTAAAGCTGCCGCAATTGAATGTGCCGTACTTTGTGATCAGAGTTGCCTTTGTTGACTTTCTAACGCAACGTTTCATGCCTGTAAATCACCTTGAAATTGAAACAACTGAAAGCAAATTAAAAAAACGAAAACAGGCTATGGAGACCTGCTGGTTTGAAGTAAATAAAATCAAAACTGACTTTATTTACTTTCTTAATACACACATTGCTGGCGTTGTTGAGCTTAAGTCATTGGTAAAAATAAAATAAAATAACGCTTTATTTATATACAGTATATATATTATATATCAATCATTATAAAATTTATTATTTAAATGCAATTTGATTAAAATCTTTGGTCTATAATTTGTTAAACGAAAAGAGGCAGGGTAGTGTTTTATAACATATTTCGTAGCCTATACATACAGATAACTGGAGTAGAGCGAGCTGAGTGACGTTATCAAGAACGCTGCTGATCTATTTGTAGAAAAAACGGACTTGTGTTTGTACTCCTGAGTCGAACTTAGCAAGTCTGATTTGCTAAGTTTTAGTTTTAGTTTCAATTTATTGCTAAGTCTTAGTTTTAGAAAAACTAAAAGCTCACTGAAATATCAATTTTGCGTACTTGTATTGAGAAACGCCTCTTATGTAGCTCCGCCCCTTTTCAGCGCTGCGCTCCTCCTGTTCTGTCTTCCGGTTTATATCTCCACAGCATGAAGCTAAGATCTTACAGATTTATGAATGAAGGCTCGTTTTAAAATATTTCCGATCTACTGACACAAACATTACAAT
>NW_026607149.1:257500-272500 GCF_029890125.1 Rhinichthys klamathensis goyatoka | reverse complement strand
TACCGTACATACATTTACAATGGAGGGACAGAAAGCTCTCGGACTAAATCTAAAATATCTTAAACTGTGTTCTGAAGATGAACGGAGGTCTTACGGGCTTGGAACGACATGAGGGTGAGTCATAATGACATCATCATTTTTATTTTTGGGTGAACTAACCCTTTAAGATCACTCACATAGAACAAAGACCTATAAGATGTAGCCTATGAAAAATCTTCAGTTATACTTGTCTTCTAAGCAAGCATTTCCCCCCACATTAAACTCAACAGCTCTGAATATAAAGGATTATTTTAGGTTTGCCAATAATTTTTTTAGACAAAAAATTTAATCTTCCATAGTTTATTTTAACTAACTGTAACTGATTAAAAGCATTTTTTTACATTATTTTTTCTGTTCAAATTACTCAAATTTTGGCAGGGAAGTGAACTACGGGAAAAGAGAACGTTTGAGGATCTCAAGCTTCAAACGGCAATAATAAACTCTTTTTTTTTGTCCCGCTGGTGTTTATCAATGCTTAATTTAAATTTCTTAACCTGCAAAGGAGAGTGTACTTAATTTTGTTTCTCCCCCAAGGGCAGCGTAAATTATTGATATTAAATCTGTGATGAAACAGCCGTTGGAGCTTCACCTTTTAAGACGGAAAGTTCAAAACGTTACAGCCCGGAGTAAGAAGCCTTGAAGACGGATCAAAGCCTGAGCTATAATAGATGTTGAAATTTAATCATGTCTTCAACTGTCTCGCCTCTCTCTCTCTCTCACACTGTCTCTCTGCCTCATGTTGTTGTCTTTACCTGTCTTTTTCATCTACGGTCTCTTCAAACGCTTAAGTGGACACCAGAGATGCATCTTGCATGCTTCGTCAGGTAAGTTGCATTTGTCATTTTGATGATGCACCTCAGAGGGTGTTCTGTTTCAACATACGGCACGCTTACTTGCATAATTTGAGAAAATATTGGAAGCTGTTCAAAATGAGATGAGCCTGATGAAATGTGCTGACATGCCTCCCTGTTATCTACTGCACGCAATGTAAGGCCCAATGCAGGGATTTAAGGCCCTTTCCAATGCTGCATTAAATCTGCGCGCCCGCTAATCAATGAAGCCGTATTGATTCTGACTCGGCCATTAGAAAGTGGCATGGCAGCCATTCAAATGAGTCTGGACACTGAAACGTCCACATGTACTGTATATGTGAGTGTCTATTAAAATTCTTGCTTCCCCTTCTTAATTAATTTCATGAAACAGACACCAGATATTCTGCCAATATATCTTATTTATTTTACCGTTTTATATAAGACATAAGGGAGAGAGTGATAATGGACCAGCAAAGATCTTCATTCCTGCATCTCAATCATTTCTCTCTCTGCCTTAGACAAAGAGTTTCAGTTCTTATATGCTGATAAAAAAAAAAAAAAACTGCATTACCAGAGAAACGTGTGGTTCCCATTAACATAGGAATGTATCACTGCATATTCAACTCTCCCACAGTCTCCCACATACAGTATGTATTCAGAACAGTATGATTCATAAAATACAATGATTACAAACAATTATGAATGTATATAGCTAAAGGATAAAACAGAAAGGCCTACTACTGATTATGAATATTAATAATAAATAAAAAATAATACTAAAAACAATATTAAATGATGAGATTGTCTTAGTAATAGTGTCAGCAAAGCTCCTTCAAAGGGGAAGTTCACATAAAAATGCAAAATCGGTCATCATTTACTCAATCTCATGTCAGTTCAAACATGTATGCTATTATTTACGTGTCTGAGGATACATTTTGAGACATTTATGAAGTTCCAACAATGAAAGGTCATAACCAGCGATCAGGGAACGTTCTCCGAACTTTAGCTAACGTTCTGGTCAAAGTTAGAATGTTTCCAAAGTTGCAAAATTATTAAACATTCACATAACCAAAAAAAAAAAAAAAAAGTTTTTAATCTGTTTCTTTAAGTTTTTCTCTCAAAATAGTTTTCTAATAACATTCAGAAATAAAATTTGTATTACCTAATAACATTAGAAAAACGTTCTTTGTAGAACAGAGCTGCATGATTGTGGATAAATTGAGAAACACCTTTTTGTTTTTAGATTGATCCTCCCACGACTCTAAATAGACAACTTAAAAAAATAACATATAATTTACAAGAGGTTCTGACAAAATGTTAATTGCTACAGTCTATTTAAAACGGTTGAGTGAATGATTAAATGACTCCCTCATAAGACATCACTTGTTTCATTACTGGATGAATCAGCGTTTTTGAACGAATCTCTTGAACGAATGATTCAATGACAAATACATTTTTAACAGCCACCTACTGGCTACAATCAGGGGCGTAGCACAAGATCCCGGGCCCTATGTATAGGCAGTCCTGATGGCCCCCATGTTCCAAATAAAATATATTCCAGACTTTTCCAGACAGAAGGGCCCTCTCTCCCCTTGGGGCCCTGGTAATCAGTACTGGTTTTACCCCCAGTCCGACGCCCCTGGCTACAATAGCTTTGTGTGATAAACTGACCTGTTTAAATCGGTATGATAATCTTCTGTGAGGTCTCAAAGATCTCATTTTAGATTGAAAAAGTCAGTTTGGCTTTTGGTGTTGTGGCATTTCTATTCAGAAAAGTGAATTTGATTAGAGAGCTGCATTGATTTTCAGTGAATAATTTTGCAGTGTTTCTCACAAAAAAAGTATGAAAAAAGTTTTAAGATTTGCGTTATTGCACATAAGCCATATGGGCTATTTTTTATGTTTCTTTTTGGTCCTTGGAGCTGGAGTTGTATGAAAAGAGCTGCGACAAGATTGAGGAAAGTTTGAGTTAATATAGAAATTTCAGATTTTTTCTCTGCAGACTTTGAGGTGCATAGTTTGAGTTTGATCTCTTCTGAATCTCATGAGGAGATAAAAGTGAGATTATTGTGGCCTTGTTCTTCAGTTTTTTTCTGTCTATAAAACAAACTGACGAGATATAAATGGTAATTTTCTTGTTCTACAGGTTGTCCTCATGCCATTGTTTGTTTGATTGTCTTTGTCGTGTCTCTTTATTCATGTGTCCTCTCCTGTCTTCTCTGGTGTCAGTCTCTCTATATATATCAATGAAGTGGACTGATTGGACTGCGGTGAGTGATGTTGAAAGTGTGACTGGCCGGGGGTGAGCCAGACTCAGCCAGGAAGTTAATGAGTCGAGCGACCTTCATTTGTGCCTGAAGTGAGACAGAACTAGAAGAAATGTGGAATTTGCCAGCAAGAGAAAATTCTCCCGCTGAGATTCAAACTACTTATACATGAACAGTCATTCTCTACTTATTAGTGTTGTTTGCCAAGTCATGCATCACTGTAATTGCTCATATTAAGGATAGCAATTTGATCAAACCTAATATATACCTAATACATTAGTGCCTTAAAATCGATTAATTGCATCTAGTATAAATTGTGATTAATTGCATCTAACAAAAGTTTGTGTGTGTGTATATATATATATATATATATATATATATACAAACTTTTCTGTTAAATGCGATTAATCACAACTGACAGCACCATTAGTGCAACTTAAAAACCCTTACAACTGCATCACAACACAGTAAACACCATTCAGGACATTTGCCTAGTAACGCCATAGCAACCACGCAGAATTATTTAGCAACTGCATAGCAACACAAAAACCACACCTTACAACCACACATAACACCCTTGAAACCACATAGCCACACCCTGGCAACCACCCACAACATAATAGAAACTACATAGCAACACCCTGGAAACCACACACAACACCCTAGCAACCACATAGCAATGCAGCAGCAACCAAGCAAAACATCCTAGCACCTACATAGCAACACCCTGGCAACCACACACACAACTCCCTTGAAACCACAGAGCCACACCCTGGGAACCACCCACAACATCCTAGCACCTACATAGCAACACCCTGGCAACCACCCACAACATCCTAGCACCTACATAGCAACACCCTGGAAACCACACACAACACCCTAGCAACCACGTAGCAACACTCTGTCAACAACACACAACACCCTTGAAACTGCATAGCCACACCATGGCAACCACCTACAACACCATGGCAACCAAACAACACCCTTGAAACCACAACCACCCACAACATCCAAGCTACCACATACCAATGCAATGGCAACCATCCAATACACTAGCAACCGCATAGCAACACACCAGCAACCACCCACAGAAACCGCATAGCAACACCTTGGCAACCACTGACAGCACCCAGTATTGTGGTAATGAGTTTTACACCTGCAGCACCATTCACATATTCTTCAGAAAAATGTACAAATCTAATTTGTTTTGCATTATTTCTGCATTTGTAAATGTCATGCAGATCTCAGTGAGGTGAACAACAGCTTCAGAACAGGAAAGACTTGGAAATTGACACTTTATTGCTGAACAGCAAATTGTTTAAAAAAGTGCTGTTTGTTTAATGGCTTTGCAGCATCTCGTGTTTGTCTGCTTGTTTTCTCCTCTTGCTCTCTCTCTCTCTCTCTCTCTCTCTCTCGCTCTCTGTCTTACTCTCAGCCACACCATGTTATTGATTTCGTCTGTCATTTACCATACAACTCAAAGTCTTCACAATTTTCTTGCTTCCTACTCAACGTGTAGTTTTGCATGCTCATTCTCTCTCATGCAAGCCTCCAGATATTGCTTTCCTTTGTTACAGTCCCGAATCAATCGTGCTTATTTTGGCCTGAATTGATTGTGCCATTTCGTATTGTAAACGCCGCCATCTTCACCCCGCCTACATTTATCTCTATCCCTTTCATCTGTCACTTCCTCTTCCCTCTTCTAACTCATTTAGACCACACAAGCGCAAAAACAAAGAGGCCTGAATTCTCGAAACAGTCATGCCGTTTTAGTGTGCGTTATTTCAACTCAAAAATCAAGTCACTGTCATTCTTTTTGGTGCAAACACGCCCCCATTCTATGCAAATTAAGTTTATTGGTTTCACTTTATATGGATGGTCCCTTTAACACATTCTGTTGACTATAAGTAACATTACACCTTCATGTTTAACTCTAATTAGAGTGTAAGGAGAGTATTCGTTTAGGGTTAGAATAAATGGTAACACTTTACTTGAAGGGGTGTGCATAAGACTGACATGACACCTTCATTATCATGACATAACACATGTCATGAATATGAAGGAGGTTTTATGCGTGTTTATGACAACTGTCATTAAGTGTCAAGTTGGCATTACCAAGACACTGACAGGTTATGATGTATTGGTTTATGTCAAGTTGTCATAACAAAGACATCTCAAACAATGTCATATTTGCGAATGACACTTAATGACAGTTGTCATAAACATGCATAAAACCTCCTTTATATTCATGACATGTGTCATGTCATGATTATGAAGGTGTCATGTCAGTCTTATGCACACCCCTTCAAATAAAGTGTTACCGAATAAATTGACATGTAGTTACAAAATTAATTATAGACAACAGAACCATCACAATAAAATGTTTGCAGATATTAAGTAGAGAGTCTACTAATCCTCTAATGAGAGTTAGTTGACATGTAGTTGCAAAGTTATTTATAGTTCAAAAGGGACCATCAAAATAAAGTGTTACCAGTTTATTATAGAATGCATCTTATTCACTTAAAGTGTGTGTGTTTTTTTCTGGTGTAATTAACGTTATGCTATATTACTACTGTACAGAGGTAACAAGGGCCTGGATTTATGTGTAGTTTCACTCATTTACTGACTATATTGACAAACCCCTAGTTCAAATGAAGATAGAGAGCCAAAGCAAGGCACGTTTTATCATATAGAACGAAATATGCATTTAAAAAGCCATCACAGGATCCCGCTGATACCATCTCAATGTGTTCCTGTCCAACCACACGCCACATTTCTGCCTGAAGAAGCGCTTGCAATGGCTGGCTTGAATTCATCTGTAAATGTGGGCCATTAATCTCCAACTTTATGACTCTATGACTGTCCTAGAGCTGTTTAGCTACTGACCTCCGGTCTGCAGGATTCGTACAGGTTGAGGCAGGGAAACATCTCTCAGCTTAAGGAGGTTCATGCGGGTTTGTCATCTGATTGATGGCTTCCAGAGACAAATCTGATAAACCGACCTGGGCACTCTATGAGCAAAGATGAAATCTCACAGTCACACCTCAGAATGCTGTAATGTAATAGAAACGGCCCACTTTTCCAGCGCTGTTGATTCTGCATGTATTTTTTCCCACACTGATAAAATTATTCTGTGTTGAAGTAAATATAGAGAGAAAAACAAATGAATCTTCTATCTGAATAAATTGGTTCAGGTAAGAATAATTAAAAAACAAAAAGTTAATTCTACACTCACCTAAAGGACTATTAGGAACACCTGTTCAATTTCTCATTAATGCAATTATCTAAGCATTTGTGAAGCCGCAACACACACAACCTTGAGGCGGATGGGCTACAACAGCAGAAGACCCCACCGGGTACCACTCATCTCCACTACAAATAGGAAAAAGAGGCGACAATTTGCAAGAGCTCACCAAAATTGGACAGTTGAAGACTGGAAAAATGTTGCCTGGTCTGATGAGTCTCGATTTCTGTTGAGACATTCAGATGGTACACTGTTAACTTTCGCTGTAGATTTAGCAGCACAGTACTGTAAAAACCTACAGTACAATACTGCATTTCTATATTACAGTAAAATACTGTAATTTGCATTGCATTCTGGGTAATTTTGTTTGAGCGGGAACATTTTACAGTACATTTTAGTGTTGCTGTAACCTGGCTGTAACATGCCAGGCAAATATACAGGGTTGCTGTAAACAGAGAGCGCGCGCGCCGCCTGACTGACGTCAGAGCACAACTGCGGCAGTTCACTCACTCAGCGCGGATATCTCACTCTGCGGATATCTGCAAATTTGGTAAGTTAATTTTGAATTTTATAATAAGGTTTAAGGATTTTACGCTATAGTGTGTAGCCTACATAGCTTTTAATGTGAAATGACAGTGGAAGTTTAGCCAGCGACGGTTGCAAAAACACTGTTAAGTTTGTTAACGTTATCTGCTCTTTCACTGCTTGTCCTGACATTTTCAAATTTAACGTTATAACTCCGTGAATTAACATTACCTTACGGTTTATTTCGTCCAAAACAGATTTGGTGATTGTTGGAACGGTGGAAAGACAAATCGAGATGGTCTTTTGTGAGTTTTATTTTGTTTCTGTCGAGTTTTAATTAAATGTGTTTTACGATGGTCTGCGAGATAAAATTATACTGCATTTGACATGTTAGTCTTACTGTTAGGCCTATCTCTGTAGGGAACACCCGAGCCTGTCAGTGGTAAAAACAAGCACTTATAATAGACATATCGTTATTTTGATCAAACTGCTATAGGCCTATTTGCAGTCCGTTTCCCGAATGACGAACTTAATGATTTTATGATCAATACTGGACCAAATTGAAGTCGTTTAGACACAAAATAAGACGCGTGAAAATAAGGCTTAAAAACACTGCACTTTCCTTTGCAACGCAAAATGGGTGATTTATTTGGGCTTAGAGAGATGGGCTTAGAGAGATTGGCTATTGGTACCAGTTTAGCCTTTTACTTCATTTCTATTTAGGCAGGAGACCCAGTTATATTGATTATTATAATAATTAAAAATATAAATAAACGTGTAAATTGTTGAAAAACTTCAGACTATCAGAGTTAATGATCTATTAGGCAACAAAGACAAGTAAACTGCATGCCAAAAAATCAAGTTAGAATATTTAGAGAGGTCAAGTGAAGCTTATGTTTTATTAACCTAACTTAGATGTATTGTAAGCAGATTTATGAGATATTTCCTTAACAAGAAACACATAACCGTTAACTGAATACTATTTATTTTGATTTCTTACAGCTCTACAGTGTGGGACAATTTGCAGCCTGGGAAGGAGTTTTATGTAAGTATTAGCCATGTTAATACAATGTTTTAAACTTAAAGTTTTAAAATCTAAAGATTACTTTTTTTTTTTTTTGTCTGTTTTTGTTATTTCTACAGAGTTTTCTCTCTTCCACTGTCTGTCTGCTCATCTTTGGTGCTGTGGCTAACAGATTTTGTCATGTGTTTTTGTGTGTCATGTCTTTTTCAGTTTTGGTCATCGGTCCAAGGTTCCAGTACCACCTCAAAATCCCAGCCAAGTTTTTAAAGGGATACTCTACTGGTTTTTAATATTAAACTATGTTATTCCCTTAACTAAGACGAATTGATGCATATCTCTCTCGTCTCAGTGCGTGCACTAAATCGCTGTCTTGCGGCGAAACTTTGTTAGATCTTATCTCAGCCCTGTTCATTCAATACGTGCCAAGAAGAGAAGCGACCAAACACCTCCACGTTTTCCCTATTTAAATACAGTTACACGAGTAGTGTGACTCGACCTAGGACGGTGACACAAAATTTTCTAAGCGTGTAAAATGGATATCTATATTGTATGGCAGAATACCATAGCAAGTGCTTGAGAGCACTTCGACTCGGCGCAGTAATATCATCTCTCGTGAAAAGTCCGCTCCCGTTGAAATGAGAGGGAGGAGGAGAGGCAGCGGGGGGAGCGGACTTTTCACGAGAGATGATATTACTGCGCAGAGTCAAAGTGCTCCCAAGCACTTGCTATGGTATTCTGCCATACAATATAGTTATCCATTTTACACGCTTAGAAAAGCACAACGTTTTATTTTGTGTCACCGTCCTAGGTCGAGTTACACTACTCGTGTCACTGTATTTAAATAGGGAAAACGTGGAGGTGTTTGGTCGCTTCTCTTCTTGGCACGTATTGAATGAACAGGGCTGAGATAAGATCTAACAAAGTTTCGCCGCAAGACAGCGATTTAGTGCACGCACTGAGACAAGAGAGGTATGCATCAATTCGACTTAGTTAAGGGAATAACATAGTTTAATATGAAAAACCAGTAGAGTATCTCTTTAAGTATGTCCAGCTACAGCTGCAAGTCATGCAGTTTCTCAACCTCTCTCTTAAATGCGTTCACCATACATGGTTTTAATAGTGTAATTGATCAATAAAAAATTTTTTTGACAAGAACATTGTTTGGATTGTCTTTTGATTTGCAGTTATTCTGAAGTTGCATTATAATATTATTACCTATAGATTTATATACTGTAATAACTACATATTATATAGTTATAATATCATTAGTAATTTGAAAATTACAATGTTTTGCAATAATGCATCAATATATCAATATAGATATTACAGTACAATATCGTATAAATTACAACAGAAGCAGACAAAAATTACAAAAATACTGTAAAAATACAGTACAATACTGTTTTGTAGTTTACAGTACTGTTCGTGTGTACTGTAAATTGAATTACAGTACAGTTACTGTAAATCGAAATACAGTACCTTGCTGGCAACCTTGCTGCCAGTACTGTACTGTAAAAATACAAGAAAATTGTTAACAGTGTAGAGTCAGAATTTGGCGTAAACAGAATGAGAACATGGATCCATCATGCCTTGTTACCACTGTGCAGGCTGGTGGTGGTGGTGTAATGGTGTGGGGGATGTTTTCTTGGCACACTTTAGGCCCCTTAGTGCCAATTGGGCATCGTTTAAATGCCACGGCCGACCTGAGCATTGTTTCTGACCATGTCCATCCCTTTATGGCCACCATGTACCCATCCTCTGATGGCTACTTCCAGCAGGATAATGCACCATGTCACAAAGCTCGAATCATTTCAAATTGGTTTCTTGAACATGACAATGAGTTCACTGTACTAAAATGGCCCCCACAGTCACCAGATCTCAACCCAATAGAGCATCTTTGGGATGTGGTGGAACAGGAGCTTCGTGCCCTGGATGTGCATCCCACAAATCTCCATCAACTGCAAGATGCTATCCTATCAATATGGGCCAACATTTCTAAAGAATGCTTTCAGCACCTTGTTGAATCAATGCCACGTAGAATTAAGGCAGATCTGAAGGCGAAAGGGGGTCAAACACAGTATTAGTATGGTGTTCCTAATAATCCTTTAGGTGAGTGTATATTAGAACTCAATTTAACCTTGTAGAAATTAAAGCATAAATATCAATGTTATAAAATTAAGTAAAACCTATTTAACTTTCTGATGCTAGTGTTCCCATCATGCACTGGGACATGAATAATTAGAAAGCTCACATTTTTCACTGTTCTACAGCTGTATTTACACTGTTTTATCATTGCTTTTGTTGTTAGGTTTAGTAACTTTCTGTTTTGTGACATTTGGAGTTCATTTTCTACTCAAAATGACACATTCATGCTCATAAATTATCAAACGAATGTTACCGTTATTGTGCGTTATCCGTTATCGGTACGGCGTTACTTCGATCATGTTGTCTACACAATATCTATTGTATCATTTACTTACATTTTAAAAGTTTGGCTTCATTCATTGTTATATTAATTGAGTAAAGTGTTTTAATTTCGAAGTATACTTCAACTAAGTAGAAATTACTCAACATTTAACTGAAATGAATGTGAGTCAGATCCGCATCATGTTCGTCAGCGGCAGATATTAAAGTGACAGCAGCCTAATAAACCAGTTGTGATGTCTGTCATTAACATTAAGCAAAGAACAAAGGTAACAGAGAAAATTGTAGCTTTAATAAGGAAAAATCTATATTTAATTTATAATTTATGCATTTAAGACTGTAAAGTGTAACTTTGATAACTTTATTCAATTTCTGTATATTTCCTATACCTGATAGACCGGTAAAGGCCACGGGTAAATATGACATTTATTATAATGGGTTTATGTGAAGATTGTTTTAAGTTCACTTAAAACAAGTTTTTTTTTTTTTAAGCTTAATGAATGTTGAAATTGAAATCTTTCAATTATAATCGCACTAATCTAATGTTGAATGTCTATCATTCATGTTTAAAAAAAAATTACATTAATTACAGTAAAAATGTGCGATTAATTAGTTAATTTTTTTAATCGATTGACAACTGTGTGTTTGTGTGTGTGTGTGTGTGTGTGTGTGTGTGTGTGTGTGTGTGTGTGTGTGTGTGTGTGTGTGTGTGTGTGTGTGTGTGTGTGTGTGTGTGTGTGTGTGTGTGTGTGTGTGTGTGTGTGTGTGTGTTTAAATATAAATACAGACAAAATAATAGAAGACAAAATAACAATGTGATGTGTTTTTTTGTTTTGAGTCTGCAATGGAAGAACTGAACTCTACTGAACATCTTCATTATGACTGTATGAACTGAAATGCAGACTGCAAGCCAGTGCCCGTTGCACAACATCAGCGCCCTGTGTGTCATTTGCTGTCAATTTAAAGTCAAAGTCTCAGACTCCATGTCAGTGTCCATCTCTGCTTCTGAACACAGAGTGTGTGTGTGTGTGTGTGCGTGTGTGTGTGTGCGTGTGTGTGTGTGAAGTAAACTGACACTGACAGGTTCCTGAGCATTGCTCTGCGACTCGTGTTAACAGCACCTGTCACTGTTGCATCTGCAGAAAAGAGTTTCACACGCCTGAATCATGTACTCGTGGTCTGCCGTTCTGCAAGAGACTGTCAGCTCCTGTCCAGACATCAACTCAAAACAAGGTTTGGGTAGGAACTTTCAGTCAGATGTTTTGCAGCAGTTTGTCACAGGAAACCCAAGTTCATCTAAACACCACAATGGTAGTAAATCATAGTTCCTCGTGTTGCAAATGTTGTTTGTGTGCCTCATGCTCAACAGATCTTTTACACAACAATGGATAGTTGCCCAGCTAAAAGGGAACATTCCCAGAGCATTGGCTAACACTCTGGCAAGGTTCATTCAAAGTTATCAAACATTCAAAAACGTTATTTATACATCGTTCATGAAACGTTTTTCTGAAACATCTTAGTTGGACATTAGAAAAAACTTTATATATACAAAGACGGTGCATGCATTTGAATGGGAGAAAGCATAGATATCCATAATAAAGGCTAGATGTCTTACGGCGGAGTCTCTATCGTCATCACCGGCGGCCATCTTGTCACAGGCAAGCTTTCTGGCGGGCTCTGTGGTGCCTGATGTAAGATGAGTGATTAGCACCAACACAAATACTCTTATCTCGTTTAAATCTTGACGGATTTACAAACGGTTTGGTTTCTTACAAACGTTATTAACGTGGCTATAATTCTGGATGATTATTTATTTATACACTTATTATTCATAAGTGTGCAGTGTCATAACTACCTCTCTGACGTTTAACAAACCGTTTGAAAATCGGTAGAAAATTGAGGAAGTTATGGTTATTTAAAAAGTACATGCACCATTAAACGACAATGTTACGAGTGAGCGAGCTGCCTGTGACAAGATGGCCGCCAGTGCGGACGTCGACCTCAATTGGTCAGCAGCGCGGACGAGACATCTAGCCTTTATTATGGATGTCTATGGGAGAAAGTGCAACGCGTAATATGGCGGAATTAGTCCCGCCTTCTAAATAAAAGAGCCAATCGCTGATTGGTAAAGTCATTGCATCACTGTAGCTGCCGTCAGAAGCTCCAGTTGCCTTAAAAACAGTCACACCGTGTCCCAAATCGCATATTGTTTGAGTTGAATTTATTTTTCGACCCTTAAACAAGTATGTTCTAAATAGCATGAATGTGGTATGAATAAAATTCGGACCTACTAAATTCGCCATTTTGTCATTATCATGTGACCTACAGCGAAAGTTGTGTTGCTTCGCTGCCAATCATATATCGTCTCCTAATAAAGTGTCCATCGTATGCACACTTCAGAGTCTCGCCTGAAGTAGCAGGGCACTTTTCGAATACTATTGTACGTACTTTTGGCGTCCTTTCTGCATACGCAACGCATTCTCATCCCAAGGCGTCATATAATGACTCTTTTGCCAAAGCGTCTACATCCGACGCACATGGCACCCTTTAGCGTCAATATAACACGCTTCGGTTATGGGTAGGTTTAGGTCTGGGGTAGTGTTAGGGTTAGACCACTAGGAGGCGCCATATATCTGCGTCTCATATTGACGCTAAGGGTGCCATGTGCGTTAGATATAGACGCTTTGGCAAAAGCGTCAGTATATGACGCCTTGGGATGAGAACCGACTGGCATACTATATAGTAATTTGATTTCAGACGGAGCATCAGCGTCCGATTTTGTTGCTGATTTGAAATATTTTACTTAAATGTGAGTGTGGCAAGCAGTTTTTGAGTTTTCAGGGTTTCCCCATTCAATAAGATAGGACTTGATCTTGGATGCCCAAAATAGCTGTCCGGAGGAGGTGCCAATATGGCCAAAGAGTGAACAAACTTTCCTTAAAGCGTAAGTCATATTGTAGAAAAATGATGTCATTAATTATGTCACCTTTGCCAAGCACTTATGTTTATTCATTTCCCACAACCTCAAAGGTATCTGACGCATTCACGACTTTATGAGGTTATTGCATTGTTATGGGCAACATTTATTGAAATAAATGACAGAACAATGACTGCAACAACAATGTGAAAACAAACACAAGTAACCATGTGAATTAACTTTTTAGAATTGGATCAAAATCAAGGTTCAGAAGATGAAGTAAACAACTGGCTGTCCGAATATGACATGTACTCTGACATTGACAAGGGAAGGTTTTGCTTTCCTTGTTTGGTAAAGCTGCATTCAGAGACCTAGAAAATATTTGTCTCAGTTGTTTCCCTCGTCAAGGCCACCCGAACAGCACTGCGCATCTCTGGAAAAACCAAATGCGCTGACTGTGATGGACGAGTGCATTCAGCGAGGATAGTCAAAGGCTCGCTTTTTTCCCTGTGCCTTTCTCTGATCCGCTTCATCCTTCAGGAGAACAGCTGATGTGCCGTTTCAGATGTGCTCTTCTGTTAATCTACATATAATTTCCGCTTTTATAGAAACTTTCTGGCATCTCCCTCACGAGTTGCAATCTAAAGGAAATGGTCCCTGTCAAAGAGGTTTATCATAACCTTGCTTCATTGCAAAGACTGTGTATTAGAGCTGGGCAATAAAAAAAATGAATTTAATCTTGATATTTTTGAGACTTTCATTGATATTCGATACATATCTCCATATTTATCTACAGTATTTCCACTGCAACAGCTTAAAAAGATGTTTGTTCAGTCAGATGAAGCATCATTTTGAGCTTGGAAATGTAAGGCCTGTTTTTCTCTAAATCAATATAAAGAAGAATATAATATTTTTTTACCAAGATTTTAATTCATAAACATGCCACTACAGACACTTACATTAACTTGTTAAATGAGTTTAAATTGATTAATTGAACTGATTCCGGCAAAAAATAATAAATCAAACCAACTATAATGTCGTTTTTAAACTGAATCCTGTGTTTACTGTGTTATGACATTTGCTGGTCTAGTTTCACACACTATTTTCACATCAGTGCTAGAACAACTATTAGGATGGGAGGAGATGTTTGTAGGCTACTGATAACATTAACTTTCCTTTTAAATTAGAGATGCATTCATAAGATGTATTTTAAGAGTTGGAATACAATTGCAAAATCTTTGGGAAACTTAAATGCCAAATAATTGCTTTATATTACATTGCAATTACTGTTGTTTGCAGCAGAATCATTGAAAGTATTTTGTGAATATTTCATTTTTTACGTTTTTAGAACGTTCTGGCAAGTTACGAACAAAAATTCTTCCAGTAACTTTAATAAAATGTTCATTCAAAAGTTACCTGGACATTAATAATGTTCTCAAAAGGTTGGTACACAAAAACGTTATTCATATACCATTAATGGAATGTGTTTCTGAAAGATTTTAGTTGGACGTCACTCTAATGATTTTGAAACATTTTTCTCAGAGAACGTTCAAAAGTAACATTAACATTATACTTACAAAATGATAAAATAGAGAAAACATTCCCTTATTGCATCAAGAAGAAAGGTTTTCATTTCAAAGTACATTCATAAATAATGGTTTGTATAACTTAACCTGAGAAAAATCTTCTTAGAGTATATTTTTGATAGCTGAGTTGCTTAAAGTGTATACAAAGATACATATTTCTCA